>NC_140360.1:9650333-9670904 GCF_963514085.1 Chelon labrosus
TCACTTTGTCAAAACTGTCACTGATCCTGTGAAAGTGCCAGACGATGTTGCTTCAGGGGGGCAAGTTGGCGGCGTATCTTAAAGCCCTCAAACCAATCTATCAAAGAGTTTGCGATCTCTCAATTTATGAAAATGATCTGTAGTTTTTTGTTGATTAAATATTTCTTTATGCTGCACCCAGTGACCCGTGCTGCCTGTATATGTTCAGACTGAAACCGTTCTCCGTCCAGTTACTGTGGACTGGAATGCTGTTGCTTTTTTCCAGTTCAAACGCCAATTCACTGCATTTTCCTTTGTAGTCAGGCCATAAAACCTGTCAGAAAAGGTTTTTATGTGGTCTGCAAGACCTCTTCCCCAAAAATCGCCTTTGCCTCTGCAGTTCACTTGTTTCTCACTTTTTGGATATTCCCATTCTCCACCTCTTGTATACGTGTTAACCCCATTAATCATCCTGCCTCCTGACACTCTTCCGATGGATTTTTCCTTCGGCGGCTGCTCTCTTTGAATCCTCCACGGGCGAGGAGCCTCTGACGATCACGTGGCATGACAGGCTCATTACAATAAAACGTGAAATGTCAGTGTCATGTTAATTTTTGGGTTGTAACAGTCATTTAAAAACCATTATGTTTGACTTTAACTACACGGAACATAAGGGGGTAAAGACGAAGCACGGGCTGAAGTTTTAGCTGCAGGGCGCCGGCTCAGTTTGCAGCACATCCGACATTTTGGGAAACGTATTTATTTATTTTTTTAATTAACCAGTTCATCAGCATATTTGATCTAACTTTTTACGTTGGATATGAGGCTAATTATACTTTACAAAAAGACAAAGTTTCTTTAGGACTCTTCGACTTAAGAGATTTAATGAAAAGCCTTTGACAAATTAAACTAGAACATTTACAAGATTGCGAGATTTCAAAAATTCTGCACAATGCTGCCGTTTAAAAACGCTCCACATACTGTCATCAAGGTAACACATACTAAAGAACTTGGGATGTTTTATCTGCGGCCCAGTCTCTGTTCCTCATACCGAGGACAGCAGAAGGGCCCACATATTGAAAGTATGAACTTCTGGTGATGGTTTGCGCTGAAACTACCTAAAAAAATGCACATAGCAAAATGCAGGTGCAACGCAAGTCTTTTAGGAGCCTGATATCTGCTTTCTGTTAAGGGTGAAACATGTGCAGTTAATATAGGACATACAGTCGTACACTGTGCTCGTGATGAATGTAAGGATGGTATATGACTGCCACCATGTGGAGGAATATCATCACAACTGCTTGGGATGACTTGTATGTTTACAAGAATCCATAGTATATCCATAATTGCAACAAGGGTATGGAGTCGTTACAGGCCGTGTCATTTACCCCAGAGGAACTACATTATCTCAGAGCATTCGCTTGCGCTCCAATATGCTCAGTCTCCTGTAGCCCACTGGAGGAGATCCACTGGAGCATGACAGGAACTGATTTTCCTGTATGCATATTTGCATCTCAACGGAACACTTGTGCATGAAAGCCAGAGAGGGCGTCGAGCACAGAAGGTTCCTATGAGTCACCAACGCAATACATCACCCACTGAGCCTTCATCCATTCAACACGCTGCTTGTTACGCGGGGAACATTATGGCAATTTTTTTACTTAACGCTTGGAGTTGAAGATGGGCTTTCACATGCTCCCGGGCGTGATATACGTGAGAGTGCAGAGCTCGCTGGACGTGTGTGTGTGACTGTACCACATACACTGGCAAGGTTGGCCTTCACACACGCACACAAATGCGCGCAGACAGCTATCAATACGAGTTTCAATTAGTGTTCATTGATTTGCAGTTAATGATGGCGCGTGCACATTGCATTAGGACTCTCTTTAAACAACAGGTACGCACAGTAAATGACATCCGAGGGAGCTCTGACACAGCCAGGCTGCAGCGCTGCTAAAAGCTCTGGAGCAGCAGCTCAGCGGGGGTCCATCACTCCTCCGTGCATGGATGGTTGGCTTTCCTCTCCAGACTTCAGGAGTAGATTCGGGGATATGTGAAGTATTTTCCCCCGTGGATGCACATTTACTAGATTTACTCTTAACCAAAACCTTTTAACTCAACTCAGACATTTAAACATCGCGATGCCTCAACTGACTCCAGCCTTATCCTACAACTAACCAGCTATATTTGCTTTTTTATTAAGTATTTGGAATATTTGTTATCTGTAAGTGTTCATGGAGGTTGGGTACTTGAAGTGGAATATATAAAGGGGCATGAATTAAATGTTAACAACAAATGCACTAATTCTCCTGCAAAGACATCACAATGGATCCAATCAAGGTGGTTTTTCAGTTTGTTTAGAGCTTTAAAAACTAGATTATAGCAGGTATTGCACGTTTGAGCATCTTCTGCTCAAAGCACCCGTCACTAAGCCCCACTGTGACCGGAATATAGGTAAGGATAAGAGACGCTGCGTGCCACGAGCGGAGCGGTCTTCGCATATTACGCACGACGTTAGGAGTTCCCTCGCTTACACCATGAAAACGCCCCTCTCCCATCCTCCTAGCCCTCCGTGCGACTGTTAGCCATCCCTGCCGGCTTGTGCCTGTCTGCCGTCCCAGCCTGCGGGGCTACATCTACCGTGACAGAGAGAGAGAGAGAGAGAAAGAGAAAGAGAGAGAGAGACAGAGAAAGACGCTCCGGGGCGGTGGCGGTGTCCCTCTTCCAGTCTCTCGCAATCTCAATGACCAGCATCTGGGCTGAAGCTTGACACCGGGACCTGCCAGGACAGGTATGCAGTTTTGTGTTTATCCGTCGCGGTGCGGGTGACAGCGGAACAGGTGCACGCTGCTGCTGCTGCTGCTGCATTTAACCGGTTATTACAAAGTCACATTGAAGGCAACGGAGGGGAAGCAGCCGGTGCGGGGGGGGGGAAAAAGGCTGCACGAATCTGTGTTCTGCATGCTCCGCAAAGACGCCGCTTTGTGCCTCGTGTGTCATGGGCGGATGGAGAGGGTGTTGCCACACAGATTTAACGCGACCAATATGGTCGGCAGGCTGCTTTAATAAGCCGCACAGAATGAGGGCACCCTTTATTTCACGCGTTTCAAGGCCCAGTAGGGCAGCAGGTGCACCTTTATTCGCGTTACTGAATCACAAAAAACGCCCGATCAGTTACTGAGGACATCCAGCCCACGTACAATTGTTCGGATCTATTCTTGGACATTGCGTGTGTGTGTGTGTGTGTGTGTGTGTGAGAGAGGGTTGTGATTTCTCTACGTGGAGATATAGGCTAACAGCTGATGCTCAAGATAATGAGCTAATTGGAGACGGAGTGTATTGTCGCGGGTGTGGCAGAGGGGGCAGGCGTGGGCGCATCGGCAGTGGGAAGGTCTGAGTGTGTGGACGCACTGGACAGAAAGTGGGCAATTAAATTGGATATGCGTTGAAACTAGAAGTATGGGGTTTATTGTTAAAAGAAGATAGACATTTACATCAGTCTGTAAAGAAAGGGGGCAATCTAACCTGATCCAGATATGTGGGCTACAGGAGAATGCCACTTTATAAAACAAAAGCCCCTCTTTTTAGATTCTGTATTGTGTCTGAAATGTACTCTGTTATAGTTATTTAACACAGCTTATAAATGATCTTCTCAGAATGCCACATTTACCTACTTCCTGTACAAAAAATATTCCAAAAACGGAGGAGAACTGAAATTAAAATGAGTTAAACTATAAACCGTGGTCTCGTTCACATTCGATTTGAAAGGTTTTCCCATAGCAAGTACAGAAAAGGGGGCAGCACTAACTACCACTAGGGTAAAAAGGCGGACTGAGAAGGAAATAATAAAGACAGCAAAATAATATTCAAGAAAAAGTGCACATTTCGACACCTCCAAACTAGTCTGTAAAAGTTACCGCCCTCGTCGATGTGTTCGCCTGCTTCCTGCTCAAACAGACCGGCGGCAGCGCTCGTGTGTCTGGCTCCTCTGCAGCCACAGCATCTCCCCGACTTCCATGCACGTGAAGGCTGAGTCAGGGAGGGGGCAAATTAGATCTACAATTCATCCATATGTCCATCCATGCCTCTTGTCCCTCCATGCATCCTCCAATCTCATTTTCCTTTCACCTGCTCTACTCTCAGCCTCCCCGGTGTTCATTACAATGCTGAAACTATAGCCGGCGTGGCTCTCCTCTGTTTTGCCCCCGTGCTTGTTCGGATTAAGGGGCAAAGCCTTTCTCTATGTCTCTCTCTCTATGGATGCATGTTCTGTTAAACACATACAGGAAACATTATTGAATACCTATTTTCTCAAACGGTGTCAAGGTTGTTGAAGGAGTTTTGCCACTGCTAATACAGTAAGGTAATTACATGCTACATTTCTCACGAAAGCCAGTTCAAGCAAACTCATCTGAAACACAGAGGGTCAAGAAAGGCTACATCTACACATCGAGCTCGCAGGCGGCGACTCCATATTTTCTGGCTGATGTGCAACCTCTGTGCAATCTGTCACCAATCAATGCACACCTGAGTGTTAGGTCACATGCTGTCGATAGGCACACGCAACTTTGTGTATGTGTGTGTGTTTTTTTTGTGCATGTAAATTCAGCATTCACGCGTGCTTAAGGTATCACACCGTGATACAATTCTCCCTCGAGTCCTATTTTAAGTCATCCTGTGATCGATTTGTAATAGCTCATTGAAGCGGGGGCCAGCGGCCTGTTCACAGCCAGCCAGGAATTCTCCACAGCATTTTATACCGACTCCGTCGCTCAGAAGTGAGAGGAGCTTTCAAAGGCGTATTAAAGATAACAGTGTGTAATAAACCGTCTCCTCTTTTGCGTTATCATCACAAAGGACGATGCCCAACTCGGCGGGACGCCACGTTTTCCGGCAATCCAACCCCTTCTAACGACGTATTGAAGTTAAGATCAGTGTTTGACACAGGTATGCTGTATCCAGTGGCAATCCACAAATCAAAAGTGTGAGACTTTCTATTTAAAACTTGTCATGATACATTTTGTGAAGGATATCGGTGCGACAGTCTTTAGACAGTATCTTGAAGCAGATGAGAAAGTCTGAACTCGGTCTGAACTCTACTTCTATAATAAAATACATATTTCAAAAGGTACAAAAGCTGATAACTTGGCATCTTCTGTGCACAGTGTACACTTAGTGTTGATGTCTTGCTTTTTAAAACACATATATAGATAGACTTTTATTTTGACGATCAGACGAGAAGTTTGAAGACCGTTTGAATAATTTCCCGTTAGGTATACGCAGCTACGTTGGAATGATTTTACAGTAGTACAAGCCATAAGGAAGAAAATCAATTCAATCAAAATCAAATAAATCGATCTGACCAGATTTGTCGACAATATCTTTGCAAAAGCTTCATATTAAAGCCGAGTCTTATGTAGTGTCTAATCTAACATACAATGAACATGCCCCTCCACAATGACACACACTCACTGTACCGTGGATCTACATCTCATCTGACTGACCTTAAGAGTTTGTGACAAACATTTTAATGCAAACTTGGAACTGTTGGTCATCCTTTTCCACCCACCGCTTCTGTCTCCATCCTGTCACTTCAGTGTGCCTACCTCTACATGAACTGTCACATTCTTCAGCACAGTGCCATGCGACGGTTCACCTCCTCTTCCCTCTCACTCATGTGAATGTGTCAACTCGCAAAATAATGCCTACAGGCTCTCCATCTCTCCCTCTCTCTCTCTCTTTTTCTCTTTCACTCGCACTCTCTTTGTCATTTTCTTTATCTTATTTTGATATGCTTGACAGACGATGTTAGGCTCGGGTTCCCATGGTAACTGCATCTTAAACAGGCACGCCTGATGTCTCTGTGTTAACTATCGTTTGTGGCAACACTCCCCTCTTTGGTCAAAGAGAAAAGGAAAACTGCTGCGAGCGCAGCATGGCGCTTGTCATTTCACCACCATTTGATGAAAAGTGAAGATATGTCTTGTTTTTCTATTTGACTACTTGGCAAGTAAAGGTTTTTAAAAATGCATCGGCGGAAGATGAAATATCGACTCCGTATACTTTAAGCATGCTGTTAACTGCGGGCTGTGGTGATGAAGTGGGATGTGAGCTCTGAATTGTGGTTCCATAAGGATAAATTGAGCTTTACTTATTAATTAATTGCTTTTGTTATTAAATAATTATGAAGGCTGTCAGCCTGCAATCATCATGATAGCGAAATTGTTTAAATGTAGCTAAGCACAGTCATGCACTTTGTAAAAATGCTTTAGAAGACATAGATGTAAAACTCATAATGTAAATTTTCGGTAATGGCTGTTTTGAGAAGGTCCTGAGGGAGTAAATTGTAAGATTGTGATGTCGCTATAAATACAGCTATTTAGAAAGCTGTATAAAAAGAAGGATCTGTACAGGTAGGTCCACATACCTTTAGACCTTTGGACATGGGTTTAAGAGTCTTGTCTGTAATAATGGCGTTATAACCAATCTTATTATCTGAAACAAAGGCAACTAGATGTTTTTGAGAATTGAAGAAGATACTTGGATGAAACATCTTCAAGAAAAGTCATACTCATGTATTTCATCTTTATATTAGGTCTGTGAAGGTCCTCAGTCATACAGGCCATGGTATAAGCAAAAAACTGAAGCAGTTAACTGAATGTTTGTGCCAGTTTCTGGTCATTAACAGAAACAAGTCAAGCTAGTTTCTGTTGGGCTACAGACACAGATATTCCTATTTAAACCTCAACTTCCCACCAGTCCCTCAGAACTGAAGAAGCTACTCGGATGAGTGGCGAAACATCTTCTCAAACAAGCTCTACAAGTCCAGTTGCCTTTCGTAAACATTTTTTGGATATCTTTGTATTAAATATCCCATGACACAGGCATGCAACCATTTTTATTCATAGCCGCTTATTTTCAGGGGCTCAAAAAGAATTGGACATTCTTTGGAACAACATCTCCAAAGAATGGGTTTCCACCCTTACAATGCCCTGCCAGGCCTTTGCTGCGGCTGCCTTCAGTTGTCGTTTGTTTGTGGTTCTTTCTGCCTTCAGTGAAATGCATTATGGATCGAGTTGAGTTCACATGACTGACCGCTCCTTTGAACTAGTGTTGTGAGTTCACAGGAACAGTTTCGAAATGCAAATGCAACTCATTTTACCTACTTATTGCCTAGGTGCAATGACTGAATATCCCATAACTGTCTATGATACTTTTTAGTGCATTCAGGGTATCAAAGGGGAACTACTGTTTTTTACAACCTGGACCTTATTTCTGGCATAAAATATGATTGTTTACTCACCCATATAACTTTCGTGTAATTTGCAGTCGTTCGGGAGATTTTTAGATCTGCGTATATCCATATAGTGGAAGTGACTGGGGCACCGAAATGAATAAATAACGCATTATCTGCCACGAAACTCGTTCATTTCACCAATATTTTGTTATCGAACAGATAATGTGTTATTTAGAGGCTGTGAAATAAGGTCCAAGTTGTAAAAAACAGTAGTTCCCCTTTAAAGGGCGGTGACTCCTAAACCCCATCATATTTTGATGAAAATGCCCCCAAATTCAAGATGAGAGTGTGCTCTTAAAGTCCATATTCACTTTAAAACTGTAACAGCCTTGGAAAACAGCTAGGATAGCAAGCATTATGTCAGTGTGTGCAGTGTGTTTGTCTGTTTGGACTGTGTCTGTCAGTGAATGTATCAATAGTATGTCACGCAATCTGTTTCACCCACAAGTGTCTGTGCGGTGTTGGTTTTTAAAATAATATACTCTAAATAGATTAGCAGCAGTCTGAGTGTCCCAATCATGTCCGATGAAATCAAAATTGCTTTTAACCTAAAGGCAATAATATTCCCACGCCTTGTTACATGACGCCCTTCACTAAGTGGACGTAGGATTACTTTGAGGTGTAGAGTGGAAGACGCCGACTCTTTCCACTCATGTAAACGGATTAATTTGCTCGATATTCATCTCATAAATCAAATGATGCTTTTTGACAGCTCATCTGAAGAGATTTCACTGCTTGATTTGTTTTAATCAGCGAGGATTAACTCTACAGTGACCCGCCCCTAAACCCCCGCTCTGATAAATTTGACACGCGCATTTTCCACCTTCTTTGATTCCGAGCCATAATGAAAGAGACGCAGATAAGTTTGCAATCACCCAATCTGTCTTTTCATATCAGGTCAGAAAGGAATACTGCTGCACTTCAAATGCTGAAGTGTAGAAACCGCAGTAACCCCTGCAAATATTTCTGTGTAGTGCAAGTGCAGGCCTTTCTCACAAGAGAGTGATTATACTATGTAGGCCCAGGTAGCGCTACTCCCTCTGGGCTCGCCTCCTCTTTCAGAGGGGGAACTTGCAGCCTCATTGGTTTGGATGTCGTATCATTTATCTCGGTTGTGGTGTGACATGATTTGCAGCAGACTTAACAGTCGTGCTACGCAAACTGCTTCCAAGACTGCTGAGCGCCAACGGTTTAGAGGATGTGTGTATGTGGTTTCCCCTGAACAAGGACATCTCGCCACTCCCTCTTCCCCAACCCCCACTGTCCTATACCTAGTTTTTCCCAGAGCCAGCCTCTGCCCAGCAAGGATTGATGGACTGGCCGTGTATGCCATTAGAAGGGAGGCAGTGATTATAAGGCTGAGATGGGGAGGGAGCTGAAGGAGCTCACCGAGGCATGTTCTACGATGGGCTTATAGAGTGGATGGCTTCTGTGGATACAGTAATTTAGCATACACGACATAGTATTGACTTTTTACATGGCGTGTGTACCATTTCCTTTTCGCAAACACAGACTGCTTGAGGCATCACTGGATACACACAGCTATTCATGGTAGTCATCACAGATTTACTTAGCGATAAGCGATTTAATCTGGGTACACTGTGTTCATTATACTGTGCTTGTAGAGAGCTGCATTCAACCAAGCAGCAACTTCCAAAAAAATAAAAAATAAAGCCAAACGCTGAAGTGCCAAACATGGCAGTTTCCCCGAATGGCCACTTGAGGCTGGCTCCAAAAACGAGTCAGTTCTCACTGACCTGATAAAATATCAGACTTTACAGCAGAAACAGAATAAGAAAGGTTTACAACCTGGTACAAGAAAGTTTCAGTCTCTGACATTTTTTAATATAACCCACCTGCTTAAACTATGTCAAGGCTTAAAGTTACGCATTATTAAAGGAGTGGCCAAGCGACCGATGGGTGCCCTCACAGATTGCCAGCTGTCTGCCTAGGTGTCACCTACCCGCCTCAGTTCCGCTAAAACTCCTACGCCTTGACAGGGTTTGAATTACTCAGGAACTAAGTGGTGTCAGGCACTGCCAAGATGACGACAGCAAGAGCCAACACACTTGGCTACAAAAACCACTCCTAAGAAAACCTACAGCCTTTGCATTTTTAACACAGTCTTGCTCCAGACATACTCTCCACGCTTATGAATCCTGCGGTTCAGGTGTGGCCGAGTACCTTTTTCTCCAATTGTATCTGAAAACCAATCAAGCAGTCAATCTGGGGCGTGGCCTTCTGTTTTCTTAAGGTCAAATCACTAACAGGGACATCTTTTAAATTAAATAAGATCAAAACAACACGCTTTTTTATGTAGCATTTACTTCTAGAAATAATGTGAAGTTATGACAGTTATTTTCCAAGCATCCTCATGCTGTTAGATGCAGGTGTGTCAACATGATCGATCACCAGTCCTTCTGCGCTGATGACATCTACTGATAAACACAGATTGTTTTTTTTTGTGCCAGTCAAAAGCTCCACAGAGAGGGATTACTTCCAGAACGTGGCAAAAATTCAATTAGGGCAGCCAAACTGTCGGGTTTACTCCCCAAGGGTACTTTTGCACTTGGCACAAAAAAAAAAAAAGAGAACGAGATCCTTATGCATAGTTGACTGGAATGAAGAAGAAGAAAAAAAAGACAGATGGTATTATCTGAGCAAACTGTTGTCATTTCTGAGTCAAAAGAATAATTTCTTTAAATCTCCTAATTAAAGAATAGCCAAATTAAAAGGAGTACATTGCAGGACATGGTTTATTCATCTCTTTGTAGATTATGTAGTAACACTGCCTCGAGAGAATCATTGCTGGGTGATGATAACTCAGAACTAGCAGTATGAACTAAATCAGTGTCCTCATTAAAGGGTCACTTAAGCCTGTCCTCCATTTTTATCACTTCAAGCCATGCAGATGGTTTAAACTGTAGTCCGGTCAGTTCTTTAAAAGGTCTTTTGCACCACCGGTGAAATTCCCCCGCCAGATACTGCACCACTGGCCTCTGAATGGAAAGTGTAATTTATTGGATTATGAAAATTAAGACACAGAGGGATTCACTGGTTTGTACCGAAACACATATTGCACTCGCAAACAAGGTGACCAAGTGGAAATAGGATTTAATGAAAACGCAGCATGGGGGCCCAAACCCTTGGGGGGAGATGTTGTGAGAAATGCTTGAAAGGATGATGCTTTTCTTCCGACAACAGAAGCAGCGGATCTGACAAAAATGAAGAGGGCTAATATGCCTCTTTACAGTTCAGGCAGGCGGGTCTGATCCCGATCTGCAGACTTAACTGCTGCACTTTGATCTAAAAGCTGTTAAATAGAGCAATCAGCAGCATCCAGTCGGAGGTAGGTAGCTCCGATGTGCTGATAGGAGCTTTGAAACTGTTGAGGGGTATTTTTAAGTCGCTTGTGGTCGATTTTTAATTTTTAAATATGCAGATTTCTGATCAGTGACGATTGTGAGAGAGTTAAAATTTCCTTAGAACATAACTGTGAAACTTGCAAAGTTCTGGATATTCTGCTCATAAGAGGTGATGATGACACTGTGACTACTGCTTTTGTCACCATTTTGCTCTCACACTGTACTCCACACTTATTTTTTCTTCTTCTAATATACTCCGCAGGAAGGCACAAAACACTTGACGCCGTTAGCACATGCACATTTTCTTGACAGCCTGCTGTGTTTGAGGAGTGAGAGGAACCCACAAGCTGTCATTCCCGTGTTTCCCCTGCTCTGCTGTGACATATTTCTGAGATGCAATATTTGACAAATTTCTTCTGCCCATCTCCCGCTGAAGGAAGGACGGGCCTATGGGCAACCGACCGCCTGCCTGAAGACACATCAATTTTAGGGGCCTCTAAATTGACAGAGTCTTTGTTTGAGAAATGGCATGAAGACAAATGGGCTCAGGCGAGTTGCAGCGCACGGTGCATCACGGACATCATTCTGCCCTCGATGATCAGCCATCATGTGTTTTACTATCGGGCAATTTATCTGAGCTGCTCTGCTGCAGACGATGAGCGTTTTTGGGGGCGTCATATTGCCTGCATTCTGCTTCTTTTTGTTGGCAGGGAGATGACATCCTGCAGTTTGAGATTTCTTTTCAGTTCAGTGAGTGCGGTTTGAAGGTCTTGAAGGTAATCCAAGGATACATCGGGACATCTGCGATGCTCAGTAATGATTCCTGTGTATCTGGTCTAATATGTAGAGCACAGAGGGGGTCATCATCAGAGTCTGAAGGAGAGGACTCAGTGTCTGTGCATGTCTGGCTATGTGGAGGGTGAACGTCTATAAATTTTGCATTTCAATAACTGTAACTGGTCGGTTATAAACACAGCTTATGATACTGACGGGTGCAGTGATTTGCAACTCAAAAGGACAATCCATCTTATGAAGAATATTAATATAAAGATAAGATCTGTCCTATTTGACAGTCGGAGATACCGTATATCATAGATTTTGGATTGATCATTTCCACTTCTCATCCAAAAGACGGATTGATTTTACCCGTCGGTGCACGTTTTGTGCCACCAGCAGCAACAGTGATTGTGTAAAGTACATGAACTCAATAACCAGCTTGTGGTTGCAAGTGAAGGCATGTCTTCTGACTTGAGGACCAGTGATGGTGGGGCTCCATTCTACAGTTACAGCTACCGTCTAAAGTTAAGCATAGCTTTCTTTACGCTGCCATATTTACTGCATTAATACTGGAATTACAATGGAATTAGCATTTCAGGCTCTGTGCATACCTTTAAATAGCAGTTGCAATGTATTAAGTTACCTCCCAACGTGTCCTTGATAACATTTGTGAAGCTTTAAAATGGTTACTGACATTTATACAACTTAAATAAATGTTACGGAGTAGGAATATTTGATAAAACTCTTAGGAAGCTATGTATTGCATGGCTATTGAAGCTAACTGTATTACACCTCAAATGTGTTTGCGCTGCGTCCACCGCCCGTTCAGTTTAAATTAAAACGAAATATGGATTAAAACTGGAACTCCAAAGATCAGCGTTATATTGTTTGCGGTTTTATGAGGGCTCAGGTGGTCACTAATGCATCTGTGGGTCTCAAATTAGGTCTTTTGCTGTGCACGAAGTAGATTAAGGCACCTGGAAAGATTATTTTTGTGCACTTTGCTCTTATTTAATGGTATAAACGGGGCACAAGGGATAAGAGAGAAGTTAGCAGCTGTTTAAGATAATGTCCATTTAGCAGCTAAGGAGACAGAGAAGGAGATATATTCTTTCGCAAATAGGTGGTGACCTAAAAAGAGCTATAAGGAGATTGAATATTGGATTTTTCATTGGGTGGTTAGTGGTTTTGTGGTGGTCTGCACCGACGCCTCACAGCAAGATGGTTCTGGGTTCGAATACATCGGCCGACTGTGGCCCTTCTGTGTGGAGTTTGCATGACTGAAGTTGCTAAACTGGCAGTAGGTGTGAGTGTAAATCGTTTTCCCTCGGTGCAGTGTTAATACATAATCTCCAAAGAGATGAATGAACCATGTCCTGCAAAGTACTCCTTTTAATTTGGAGATTTATAGGAAGGATTACTCTGACCCAAGTGTCATCAGTGTGATTCTTAAGTCGATAAGTCACAAATATGTGACATGCTTCTATTGCTGTTTCTGTTTTTCTTTGCTGCCAAACATGGTTTCTTGTCTAAAGACCTTCAGCCATTGTTGTCATTCCATTCATTGGGCCTTTATCAATACCAAGTACTTCAAACTTACGTGCTTGGTAGTTTGGACTCTGAAGTGCAGACCCTGGAGGATGGAGTACAGTCATTCTCTCACTATAATAGCAGTGTTATTAGATGACGGCACGCATTCTGGCTGTCCAAATTTTAAACAAGTTACCTCCCGATATGTCCTTGAGAAAATGAGCGAGGCAAGAATACATCTGGGGATTTGGACTGTATTTAGGCAGATGCAAAATTTTAACTGGAACAGTGCTTGTGCAGCGACTGATGACGTTTCCGCAAGAAGGCATATTGATAACCTCCCATTAACTCCCTGTCCTTCAACATGATTGATTGGAAGTTAGAATACACCCTCCAGGCAGACCTACTTCTTTTCCATGTTAAACTCGGGACAGACTGAACACTACAGTGACTCAGCATCTTAGTGACCAGAATACATTCAACAGGGCGGATAAACTGGATGAATGGTACGCAAAGCTCCAACCACTGTCCTGTCTGTATCACATTTACCAACAGTGGCAGTTTAAAGCCACAGGAGCTTCAGTTAGCTCCCAGAAACACACTGACTTACACACATGAACCACAGTGCCTACACAATGTGACATTAATAGAGTGGAAGCACAGAGGAAGCAGACTGTGATCGTTTTTGGTCATCTGCGACTCAAACTAATGTTATTATCTGTAGAACACTGGCGTCGGTGTGTAATTGCATACACTCCATAGCTAGACAACCAATGTAAGCACTTTCCCAGATCTATTCTAAGACCACTTTAATTTGACCCTTAAACTTTAGATGTATAAATAAAAAAGTATTTCCGTCTCATTACAAGGAAGAAAAGCCAACTTATGTCCTGCAGCTATTTTTGGAAGCCTTCCGTCCACCACGTTGCCTCACCTACCGTGATGCTGTCATACTTAACAGAGACTTCCCTTGATGCTCTTTCTTTGAAGTCTAAGAACCAAAGAGCCACAGACAATTTTTGTGGAGAAAGACCTTTAATAGGAGTCTGTTTGAAGACGCGCGCTGTTGGAGGAATTTTGAGTCGAAGCAGCACCTCATGCGTCTCAGCCTCCATCATCTCTCTCGCACAGATGATTAGGTGTGTGGAGACCAGTCGTGATGCGGGCCTGGAGTGATTGAATCGTAAAACGACCCAGATGAAAGAATTGATTGGCCTCGCGATCATGATTTGTGTGAAATGAGCGGCCTAACGTCCCTGACACTGATCTATTAGGATTCCTATCAAGCTCGTTGTTCTGACAGCTGCTTCACGTGGTTGACGTCCCCACTGAGCGCTTGTGTTACAGAAGACAGGTCTGATTGGTTTACATGAGTGAGATCATATTGGATACACATGCCATGGTAAGGGAAAAAAATGGACTTCTGGCCTTTGAAATATCTTCTCTGTGCTTTTCAGTACATAAAAGTCATTGCATTTGTATGAGAATATTATATTTATTGAAATATTAGGCTCTATGGCATCACTGTGGCCTTGGAGTCTAAGAAGCTCATTTAACCACAATGTTCTCTATTTGAATCAGGGCTGCATGTTCGTGTCTACACCTTGACTGCACACACATACATCGATCAGCCATAACATTATGACCACCTTCCTAATATTGTGTAGGTCTCCCTTGTGCCTCCAAAACAGTTGTGACTCATCAGAGAATAGACATGGGCCTTCTGAGGGTGTCCTGTGGTGTCTGGCAACAGGATGTTGCTAGACCTTTGGGTCCTATGGGTTGAGGGGAGGGGCCTCTGTGGATCATCCCACAGATACTTGATCAGTTTGGGATCTAGTGAATTTGGAGGCCAGGTCATGTTTTTGAGTTGTTCCCTAAACCGTTTTTATGTGTGTGTGTCTGTGTCAGGCTTCATCAAGGAGTGTCATTGCTATGGGGTGGGGGTGCCTGGTCTGATCTGGTCTAGGTGGGTGGTACATGTCTAAGTAACATCCACATGAATGCCAGATCCAAATGTTTCCCAGCAGAGCGTTGTATTGTCACAACATGGTCAGTGTTATTTACTTCTCCTGTCAGTGGTTTTAATGTTTTGGCTGATCGGTGTAAATGTCTGTAATAAATGTCACTGAAACTCAGTAGCTAAGTACTTAACCTAAGTCAAGGTATTTCAGTAAAACCAAAGTGGACAGCTGACCGACTACTAACATGGCTTAAACGTATGAGTACTTTCTGGTGGATGAACTTACATCACCATGTCCAAACTATCCTAAATATTTCTGTACTGAAGTATCTTTGTTATGCATCTGCCGACAGTGGGCATATGTATTCAAGTAAGCTGGCCGCTTCCCAAGCCTGACACTATTTCCTTGCAAACGACATCTGAAAGTCAGAACGGAAATCCACCAAATGTAATTTCTGCATGTAATATACAATCATAATAAGAATAAATATGTAACAAATTCTATTATCATTCATTAAATAAATTAATGCAGCGACCCACAGACCCTTCAAAGTTGCGGAGATGTCAAGGAGCGCTTGACGTCTGCAGCCTTCCTCTAGGAAGGCCAGACTGCACTCCTCTTTGATGTGGCTTCATTATGCAGCTTGAGACTGACCTATCATGAAAGCTGAGACGTGCTGTGTTCCAACTTCCTGAGGTGTAAACACAGAGATGTCCTCAGACAGCTGGTTGAGGGGAAGATTGTTAATTAGGGCCTCTTCCGTGGGGAAAAAATACTACCATATATTTTCCTGGCCCAACAAACATTTTGTTGGCCATTATTAAAGCTAATTTTGCTTCTGTTTTGATCCTCCCTAATGACAGTTTTCCCTCGAAGCTCTATATATTTTTTTCCCATCAGTGATTCCCATTTCCACTCCTCACTAATCCCTTTGCTCCAAATTAACCTCATCCCTCATGTTTTTTTTTTTTTCACATTCTAGCTTCAGACATATTCCAAAAATCTTAAATGTGTGATAAAATACACATTAAGAGAAGCCAATATTCCCTTTTACCACTGATAATATAAATGTACTTGCTGAAGCAAAAATCACATTGTTTTCATGGGTTTGTGGCAAAATCATACATTTTGTCATTAAAGTGGCTGAGGCTGCTCACACACGCCTCAGGCTGACACATTTCCTGGGGTTAAGTGGAAATTGTTACATTATACAGTACTGGATGCATCTGTTGCTCTCTTGAGATTGACAAATGGGGATAATCGAAGATAAACAATACATGCCAGGAAATGATCATTTATTTTTGTCAGAGAGGGAAAAAATACTTAAAACGCTGTGCTAATGCTGTCCCTTCACAATCGAAGCTTTCTTAACAATGTCATTCATTTAAAAGGGCCCCAATTCTTAGGAAATATTCCCATTTTAATTCTCCACCACACATTATACACCAATCAGCCACAACATTAAAACCACTGACAGGTGAAGTGAATGACATTGACCATCTAGTGACAATACAATGTTCTGCTGGGAAACTTTTAGACCTGGCATTCATTCGTGTGGGTGTTACTTAGATATGTAGCACCCACCTAGACCAGACCAGGCACCTCCACCCCATTGTAATGACACTCCTTGATGGCAGCAGCCATCCCCAGCAGGATGCAGCCTGACACAGACACACACACAAAAACACTTTAGGAACAACTAAAAAAAACATGAGTTGTTGACCTGGCCTCCAAAACTCCCTAGATCCCAAACTGATCCAAGTATCTGTGGGATGATCCACAGAAGCCCCTCCCCTCAACCCACAGGACCCAAAGGCCCCCACTAACAATATTCTGTTGCCATACACCACAGGACACCCTCAGAAGGCCCATGTCCATTCTCTGATGAGTCACAACTGTTTTGGAGGCACAAGGGAGACCTACACAATATTACAACATATGGTCATAATGTTATGCCTGATCGGTGTATCCTTGCACGTTGTCAAAGCGGACCAAAAAAAAAAAAAAAAAAAAAAAAGCATGACCCTGTCCTCACCTTTCATAGTTGAGCTGCATATTCCCTCGGCTTTATCTTGGATAATTCCTTTCTCATAGCTGGATGACCTAATCATAATACCAGCTATTTCACCGTTGGTAACTCTGCAAGAGTCCAGCTTGAGTCACCTTCAACTGACAAGCCTCATCGGTCTCCAACTCGCCTGAATATTGTAGTGGCATTAATGTATATCTCACCCTCTAACCCCTCTCTTTTCTTGCCGCTCCCCTCCTAACCTCTGCTCTCCTCCCTCCTTCCTCCTGTCTCATCCTCAGACCGCTGTCACGTTCTCGGCGCCCTTTCCTGCCTTTCATGTCGCCTCACTCTCATTCCCTATCTCGGTGTCTCGGCTGTCGCGCGTGGTGCCGCAGGGCTCTCCGGCTGATGTAATTTATGCTATCTCCTTTAGCTAGTGCGAGAGGAGAGCGTCCCGGAGCCAACGCTCTTCATGCAGAGTGCTCCTGTGGGAGGCTGTGAGCCTGTGCTGACTGAGCTCGCCTTTTTCTCCCTTTCACCATCCGTCTCGACGCACAATGCAGTGACCAATGCGTGAGAAAAAGATGACCTGAATGGCAGTAGAGGATGATTAAAGATAACACACAGCACCTGTCAGTCACGAGAGGAAATTGGACGTGATGTCACCACAGTGTACTGGGTCTGCGGCCCGCCATTACACCAAATGTTAGTTGAAGTGAATATTCTTTACGATGTGTGCAGATGGGAAGGCGCTGCTTACATCTCATGAGCCGAAACCATCAGGAGTTCATATGGACTAGAGCAACGGTAAATGCTTCACACTGGGTTGCGGAAAAGGAAAAGATTTGTTGTTGACGGAATATGTTTGTGTGTGTTTGCAGGACTGTAATCCATTTCTATGACAACAGAGAAGGCTTTGGCTGGGGAAATGAAGACTGCAATGGAGGGTGACGCCAGGAGAACCAATCAGGTGGGAGTGCTCTGGAACTCACAGCTGCTGTAGATCATTTTACTCCGGCCTTTCAATCACTCAGGGACCTTCCGGCTTGCTGTTTGATATGCAAGGCAGCTAGCCCATCCTGCCTGTGCCAGTAACTTAACATCTTAGAGCAGCAGCTCACACTACATCATGAATTTGATGAGTGCCCCCTACAATCAAAGACTCTGGATCTAAATCATTTTGTAAGACAAGTACATAATGCCTCCCGAGACTCCAATATTGAAATGAAAACACAAAGTACAGTGATTTCCAGCTTACAAGGATTTTTCTCTCTCCCAGGTTCCAGAGGACCACGGGGAGCTGGATGATAGCTCAGAGAAGACCCCCAGCAAAGCCTCCAAATCCCCCCAGAAAAGCACCAAGAGGCCCAAGACTGTCCCCGTCAAAGTCACGCTACTCGACGGCTCCGACTACGAGACTGCTGTCGAGGTATGCAACCTATTTTTTGTCTGAGAGGGCCTGGCTCTGACTATGATCGTGTGTGTTGTTTTCATACATTCTTAAAAACTGCTAATGACCCAAAAACTATTTAGAAAAGAGAGTAAAGGTGCAGCACTAGAAAGCTTCTAAATATTGAGAAATGTTTTCTGTGCTCTACGTAGGTTGGTATAAAGTAAAATGCAGATATAATGGGAAAATCATAATGCTGTACATGAAGCACCTGACTCTCACTCTGCCTTTATTTTACTAGAGATAAAAAGATGAAAGGAAACATCAAATCTGTGTGCAGCTGTAGGGAGACTGAAAGTAAGTTGTGCGAACTTATTGCACCTCCTTCTTCTCCAATGATACCAGACTGGTAACTCAGTGCCCTCAATTGTTTATCTTGATGCATCCAACTCATTTTTTTTTTGCATCAAAGTAGTCGATTGAAGTGCGCATTAATTTACTTTTCTAGTGATCTTCCAAAGATTTGGATAAAATGTGCTTTGCATACAGCCAAGCAGCAACCTCCGGGGCTGAAAGATGAAGCCAGCGCTCGAGTGCCAAAAGCGGAGGCTCCTCGAATGGCCAGTTGAGGCTGGCTCCAAAAGCGAGTCAATTCCCATCGACCTCCGTGTCCACATGTGCAACTGCACAACAGAAGTAGACATGGGTACAGCCTAGTTTTGGTCCATTCATGATAACTGCACAGGGGGTGAACTACTTTGTTTAAATCATATTAAGGCTTCAAGGTAGGCATAATTAAGGGCAAGGATGCTGTGGGTGTCGTGTTAGTAGCTGTCCTCCTTTGGCGTTACACACCTGCTTCAGCTCAGCTCCCTCTGCACTTCTCTGAGCATTGCCTGGTCTGGTCTATGTGGGTGGTACATGTCTAAGTAACATCCACACGAATGCCAGGTCCAAACGTTTCTCAGCAGAACTTTGAATTATCACAAGATGGTCAAAGTATTTTCCTTCTACTGTCAGTGGTCATAAAGTTGCGGCTGACGGGTGTAAATCTTCCAGACATTGCTTTCTCCGAGCTTACAGAAGGTACCATAGCCTCCATGACTTTGTATTATATTCGATCAGAGCTAGTGTGAAACATGTGCGAGCGTTTCGATTCACAGTTTCGCGCTCAGTCACATAGTTGCAGAGATATCTGCCGACCTCACAGGAGTTATTGCACAAAGTTGTGTTTTCTTTCCAAAGAAAAGATCCTTAGGTAATTGTTTCACCACTATCAATTCTGCAAACATGCAGAAATGTAATTAGGAAAACACTTTTATAGGTTGTTTTGCAGTGCTGAAAAAAAAAAACAGTTTGGCTGTTCATGCTAAAGTGCACACATGCTTAAAATTCATATCTTGCTGTGCAGGGTGAGTGTTTAAGTATTTTAAGAAGCTGATGTACATCGCCCCACTTTGAACGGAGCCCCTGACTCAGCATACCATACCACGGTACACCTCCATGGGATTTAGACTCCCACGGTAATACACGCTACTGAGTCAGGAAATGCAGCTCTGTTGCTATTCTCACCAAGAGGAGGAAGTGGCGGGTGGAGGGAGGTGAGACTAGCTCTGCATTGTGGGGGATGGAAGGCTCAGATGAGCAATCACCAGCTCCCATAAATCAAGACTCCGTGGCCTTTTTCGTTTGTAAACAGACGGGCGAAGCTCGGTGAATCCCCAGCGCTCTCGCTTTATTTGAAATTTCACAATAGCCCACACGCTCATCATGATCAAGTGCAGCAGAAAATTAATCTGCTCCCTGATTGAGATATTGTCTGAGAGGTTCCAGAGAGGGTGTTTGACACTGACAGGAGACTCCGGGCAGGACCTGCAGAGCTGCCATCAAACCAGCGCCAGAGCCCCATTGGCTGGTGCAGATGATGGAGTGTGATGTGGCTGGGAATGAGCTTGTTGGCCCCTCAGCCTCATTCATGTCAACTATATTCCTTTTACAGCTTACTGCCTCCCACCTGACCTCACATATTTTACTTTCAAGAGCCGGCGAGCAGAGAAATATGACGGAAGTCCCGGCCGAGGACATTTTCCTCCAGCTCAACCCCCCATCTTTCCTTCTGCCTTAGTTACATGCATGCATACACACGCACACATTTCTTTAGGTCATCTGGGCAGTGTCACTAGACGTAGTGGGTTTTGACAGGAAATCCATACAGTTGACAGATGAGGGCTCTTAATGTTTTGACCGGGGAGAAAATA